>NC_053393.1:256392298-256425834 GCF_905171765.1 Bufo bufo
TCCTTTGTAAAAATGGACAGATGCATGCTGAGTTTCTTATGTAGTGACAACCGCATTATCACCATTCGCCAGAGGGATGACTACTGGCTATCCACAATGTTGAACTCTCACTACTGGTCCAAAATGGGGACCTATTTTACACCTTGTGAGAGGGATGAAAAACTCAACTACTATCAAGACATCCTTTGTAGCCGGTTGGTCAACGCCTACATGCGCCATCGCCCATCCTCACGAATGTCTAACCGGGTGGACCCTCTGAGCTCACGCTTCACTTCCATGACTGCTGGAGGGGGTTTGCAGGAGCAGGACCAGCTCCATCAACAGCAACTTAAAAGGGGTTGTGTTACTTCAGCAAATTGCATTTATTATGTAGAGAAAGTTAATATAAACCACTTACTAATGTATTGTGATTATCCATATTGCTTCCTTTGCTGGTTGGATCCTTTTTCCATCACATTATATACTGCTTGTTTCCATGGTTACGACCACCCTGCAATCCAGCAGCAGTGGACATGCTTGCACACTATAGGAAAAAACACTAGCCTATGTATGCTCGAGTGGGCTCAGCTACCAGAGAAGCCGGAATTTTTTCCCTATAGTGTACAAGTACAACCACTGCTGCTGGATTGCAGGGTGTTCGTAACCATGGAAACGAGCAGTGTATAATGTGATGGAAAAAATGAATCCAGCCAGCGAAGGAAGCAATATGGATAATAACAATACATTACTAAGTGGTTTGTATTAGCTTTCGCTACATAATAAATGCCTCTTGCTGAAGTGGCAAAAACCCCTTAAGTCTCCAGTCTCTGATGAGCACTTTTCTTTAGCTGCCTACTGAAGAAACTACCCAGCTGCTGCAGGACACGGAGCAGAACATGAACCAGCAGGTGGTGGCATACTTGGACCTCAGATCCAAGATCCCCTGGACAACTGGGCAGCCAAACTTTAATTATGGCCACAACTGGCTGAGTTTGCCCTGGGAAAGCTTTCCTGGCCAGTAGTGCGGCATCAGGGAGGGTGTTTAGTGCGGCAGGTGGTATGGTTACCACAAAGAGAAGTTTCAACACAAAATGTTAACTAACGTTTATAAAGATAAATCAGGCGTAGATCAACCAGGATTTCCAGACACCGGTGCCTGAGGCAATATACTAGTTAATTCTGGCAGTAATGATGTCACTGTAGTGTGCTGCCACACCGGAACATTGTGACACATGGCCTGTTACTTCTGCTCACGTGCTGCTGCCACTATTCTGATGCTGCCACCTGCCTGATGCCAAATGTCTGCTGCCTCTACTGCCATCTGCTCCTACTGTGATTTGCCACCATCTTATGCTGTTACTGCTACTGCTGTTGCCCCCTTCCCCCTACCCACTCTGTTCTGGGGCCACTATTGTGACTCTTCATGCTGTTGCCACCCTCCCCACTCTGTTCCGGGGCCACTATTGTGACTCTTTAAGCTGTTGCCACCCTCAGCAGTCTATTACAGGGCTACTAGTGTCCCTGTTTGCTCGTATTGACATGACCGTTTATTCTTACGTTCTTCTGATCAGTCCGAAAAACTGAAAAATGACAAAAAAAGGGTCCTGTCATTTGAGCATCCATAAGGCCTCTATCACACGGTCAGAAAAAAGGATTGTGACTGTGATGAGGGTACATCCACTACGCCTGAAGGAAAGAAAGTTTATACACAAAAATATAAGAGGATTATTTACAGTAAGAGCAGTGAGACTATGGAACTCTTTGCCTGAGGAGGTGGTGATGGTGAGTACAATAAAGGAATTCAAGAGGGGCCTGGATGTATTTCTGGAGTGTAATATTATTACAGGTTATAGCTACTAGAGAGGGGTCGTTGATCCAGGGAGTTATTCTGATTGCCTGATTAAAGTCGGGAAGTAATTTTTTCCCCTAAAGTGAGGAAAATTGGCTTCTACCTCTCAGGGTTTTTTTGCCTTCCCTTGGATAAACTTGCAGGATAACAGGCCGAACTGGATGGACAGATGTCTTTTTTCAGCCTTATAAACTATTTTACTATGCAGGACTTCTTTTCCATCTAAATAAAACCGATTTCAGACGCAAATATAAAAAAACTAATACAAATTGAGCATGAGGCCTCTATCACGCAGCCAGTATTTTACTTCTGGATTTGAAAGCCAAAAGCAGAAGTGGGTCCAAAACACAGAATAGATGCAAATATTTCTATCACATTTTATCTCTGTTTTGGACCCACTCCTGTTTTTGCCTTACAAATACTTATCAAACGCTGACCAAATACTGACGGTTTGAAGGTGGATGCTCAAAATAAAGGATCAGCTTTTCTGAGGCTGATCTGCTGACAGATCAGAAGAAAAGAGAAACAAGCAGTGATGTGAACACAGCCTTACTGTTGACACCTTCTCCACTGTCATGAGGTCACTATTGAATCTTGGGCCACTGTACGGTTAAGTCCACGCCAATAATCAGACCCGAGGCTAATATTGACCTGTAAGGCCAAGTTCACACTTCAGTTATTTGGTCAGTTATTTCTATCACTTATTGTGAGGCAAATTCAGGAGCCAATCCTACTCTCCGATTAGGTATCATGAATAGATCTGCACCTGTTATTGTGACTCTTCATGCTGTTGCCACCCTCCCCACAATGTGGTTTCATCCGCCCCTGCAGCTAACAGAAGGCATTTAAACGCATGTATTTGTACTGTCACAACATGGATTAAAAAAAACATTTTTCTCCACTACTTTATTGGTGCTGCCTCCATGTCCTTATTTTGTTCCACTAAAGAGTCATTGGGAGACAGCTCATTCAGGGGCGTGCAGTTTTTTTTTGTTTTTTTTGTGCTTTACTGAAGACTGCTGTATGCTTTTATTTTGGTTTAGCTAAGGGTTATCTAGGACTATTGCCAGTTTGCACAATGACAAGCATGTTCATATATGTAACCTGCCTGTCATTCTGATACACAGTAACTGTTTCGCTACCAGTAAGGACTAGCTATACATGATGCTGCAATGCACAGTGATGTACACCAAGATACATTATCCCTAATGTTTAACAGCAGACTGGGATAGACCTGATTTAAAGTGTTTTGTGATGAATTAATTTGTAGCAAAGCAAATTTCTTGGAGAAATTCAGAGAAGCCACCGAAACTCATTTTTGAAAACTTGTTCATCTCTACTTGGGACAGTGATACATTTCTATATCATCTCTCCTGATTGATTGTGAGGCTTGATGCAAACATTATGGACAATGTACACTGCTCAAAAAAATAAAGGTAACACTTAAACAACACAATGTAACTCCAAGTCAATCACACTTCTGTGAAATCAAACTGTCCACTTAGGAAGCAACACTGAGTGACAATCAATTTCACATGCTGTTGTGCAAATGGGATAGACAACAGGTGGAAATTATAGGCAATTAGCAAGACACCCCCAATAAAGGAGTGGTTCTGCAGGTGGTGACCACAGACCACTTCTCAGTTCCTATGCTTCCTGGCTGATGTTTTGGTCACTTTTGAATGCTGGCGGTGCTTTCACTCTAGTGGTAGCATGAGACGGAGTCTACAACCCACACAAGTGGCTCAGATAGTGCAGCTTATCCAGGATGGCACATCAATGCGAGCTGTGGCAAGAAGGTTTGCTGTGTCTGTCAGCGTAGTGTCCAGAGCATGGAGGCGCTACCAGGAGACAGGCCAGTACATCAGGAGACGTGGAGGAGGCCGTAGGAGGGCAACAACCCAGCAGCAGGACCGCTACCTCCGCCTTTGTGCAAGGAGGAACAGGAGGAGCACTGCCAGAGCCCTGCAAAATGACCTCCAGCAGGCCACAAATGTGCATGTGTTTGCTCAAACGGTCAGAAACAGACTCCATGAGGGTGATATGAGGGCCCGACGTCCACAGGTGGGGGTTGCGCTTACAGCCCAACACCGTGCAGGACGTTTGGCATTTGCCAGAGAACACCAAGATTGGCAAATTCGCCACTGGCGCCCTGTGCTCTTCACAGATGAAAGCAGGTTCACACTGAGCACATGTGACAGATGTGACAGAGTCTTGAGACGCCGTGGAGAACGTTCTGCTGCCTGCAACATCCTCCAGCATGACCGGTTTGGCATTGGGTCAGTAATGGTGTGGGGAGGCATTTCTTTGGAGGGCCGCACAGCCCTCCATGTGCTCGCCAGAGGTAGCCTGACTGCCATTAGGTACTGAGATGTGATCCTCAGACCCCTTGTGAGACCATATGCTGGTGCGGTTGGCCCTGGGTTCCTCCTAATGCAAGACAATGCTAGACCTCATGTGGCTGGAGTGTGTCAGCAGTTCCTGCAAGACGAAGGCATTGATGCTATGGACTGGCCCGCCCGTTCACCAGACCTGAATCCAATTTAGCACATCTGGGACATCATGTCTCGCTCTATCCACCAACTGTCCAGGAGTTGGCAGATGCTTTAGTCCAGGTCTGGGAGGAGATCCCTCAGGAGACCGTCCGCCACCTCATCAGGAGCATGCACAGGCATTGTAGGGAGGTCATACAGGCACGTGGAGGCCACACACACTACTGAGCCTCATTTTGACTTGTTTTAAGGACATTACATCAAAGTTGGATCAGCCTGTAGTGTGTTTTTCCACTTTAATTTTGAGTCCAAATCCAGACCTCCATGGGTTGAAAAATTTGATTTCCATGTCTTTATTTTTGTGTGATTTTGTTGTCAGCACATTCAACTATGTAAAGAACAAAGTATTTCAGAAGAATATTCAATTAATTCAGATCTAGGATGTGTTATTTTTGTGTTCCCTTTATTTTTTTGAGCAGTGTATATTACAGAAAAACTTGCGTTCATACAACAAGAAATGGTGGATGCAAAATTGCCTCCACCACCCTGTGGCTGTCGTGAACCAACACAGAAGAAGTTGCATGGAGGAGGAAGTAGAGAAGGATGAGGAGATATGACTGGAGGAGGAGGAGTTGGTTATGGATGGGGACATGGAGTTTTCCCAGGCATAGCTAGTGTACAAGGCTAATACTAAATATGGCACACATAATGATGATGACGACAACACTGGCCATGACCAACCATTGCATTGTTTAGAGGGGGAAAAAATAACTAGGTCCTTGGCATGCATAGTTGCTTACATGCTGACTAGTGTATCATTAGCATCAAGGAACATGATGACTACTGGCCAGGCAGGGTTAGACCCTTGCTATAAAAGCAAAATGGGAAGTGTTTACCTGATAACAAAAGAGAGGCAGAATTATTTGTTTTACCAGGATACACCCTGTACCCACCTTGCCACAGATTTTGCTGAGCAGACACCTTTATACAAACTGGATGTGGATGCTGTATATACTGAACAGGTATAACTTGAGGCTACTCCTAGTGGTGTTATCTAAGTGCCCTCCCTGGTCTACACCCTTTAACCTCTATACAGGAATCTGGACTCAGGGGAACCACACAGGCCACTACCTTTTGGGTCCAGATACACCCCAGTGTGAAAAACCAAGGGTCAGACAAAACCATAGTCAGAGACAAGCTGAGGTCAGGGCAGGCAGAATTTGTGCAATCCAAAGTAAGTCAGAGAGTCAGGGAAGGAAGCTCAGGGTCAGTATGGAAATCAGGCAGATGTCAGTTCAGGCAGCGGAGGGACAAATCTAGAGACAGGTTGAAGTCAGTGCACAAGAGAATGAATAAGAAAAATAGTGCTTCTTTGCAGGAAACTAGAGTACTGGAACATATTGCTCAGGCACCGTCCCACAGGGATTCACAGGGGATCACAGCACTCGGCAGATAACTGGCAGAGAAATGGGTGCTCGTCACTTTATATCCCTGACTCCACCTCAGAAATTTCTTCAAATAATCAAACAGAGTTTCTGACAGCACACCACGTTAGATTTTCAGTGCAATTTGAGTTTTATTCAACAGGACATTACATAATTATAGACAGCAACATTTCGGGCTTACATATTATGCCCTTCATCAGGCTGGTACATAAAAATAAAAGTAGAAAAGACATCCATTAGACATATAACATGTCATCTGATAGAAGCGCTAGTGAGCATAAGTCTGATAAACATAGTCTTAAAGAAGGCATGCGTAGTCATATAGAAAGAAACGAACTATGACAAACTAGGCCATATCATGAGAGACAAGTATGAAGTCAAACAGAGTAGGTTCACATAGTGCGCCTCCATAATCATTAACCAGAATGGGCTGGATATGTTAACCAACATGCAGCAGTAGTGGAGACAAAAATAGCAATATAAAGCGGCGCATAAAGCAGACAGGAGAAGCAGTCTTTCTTACCTATGGCTGATAGTGTATATATAGAGCCAGCATGTCCGCCAAATTCGCGCTTTGGATATAAATAATAGTGTTCACTCTAATGGTCACCTACGCTTTCATTCAAAGGAGCCTGAGCTGTGATGCCGAATGGGGCGATTCCGCTGGAAGGTAGGTTGGCGCTTGCGTGGTAGAAAGGAGTGCATAAGTTCCGGTAGTCAAACTGAGCTTGCGCACTGGAGAGGAGTGCCAGCACTCACTTAAGGGCTGTACTAAAAGAAGTCAATAATAGCATTGTGCGCATGGGCGAATGCAAGCGTAGGCATATATGCATAGTGGCCATATTGGAGAAGGGCAGTTGCCCTTAAGGTAGAAAGGCTGCTTCCTCAACTGTTAGCAAAAACGGAGGCATCATTACATCAACTCTATTATGCTGTGTAGATTAGGTATCAGCATAAATAACACATCTGAGAGACATAGTATAGAGGACCATACTTAATAGACAAAAGTACTATTAAGCCTGCTGGATAGGTGGATCGTGGTGTGTGCTTAGAGAGTGTCCCCACATCGCTACTGGACAACACACGACCTAAAAGGAAGGAGACAAACATACTGTATTAGATCCAATTTAGTGGTACATTAATCCCAGCAATATTCTTTATTTAAACCAAAAGGGTGCAGGGTATTAAGACGTCTTATCCATCTCATCTCTCTCTCCTGGAGCACAGCATCACAGTTACCGCCACGTCAGAAACTCTGTTTGACCGTCCCACATGGGACAGTACCTTAAATACCCAGCGGTGAACAGACATAGCCTGGAAAGATCAAGAAGTGTAATCTGGCCCCTTAAGAGCTAAAGGAAGTAAATATGTTTGCCCTACTGGTAGAGGGTCAGTGTGGACAAGGAGCAGGCCTCTGCACAGTCCCTGCCCCGAATAAAGCATCATTTTTGGACCATTCCTTCACAACAAGCCATTGTGTGTGTTTAAACACCTTGAGGCATCTGCCCCCAGAAAGGGATAATTTTTGGAATTTTTTAATTTTGAAGAGCATATAAAATCCATTAGTGCATTGTATTTTTAAACAAGCTGTTTGTTACCACCGACAAAAATGCACTTACCTATAGCCATATATGTCACTGTCACTTTCACATTACTAATGCTATATTTCTATTTGAAGGGGTTGAAAAAAATGTTTCATACCCAAAGCAAATCTGTCAATCGATTATTTATAATCAGACCTGAAACTATAATATAATGCTGCACATGTAAAAATTATTGTGTTGGCTGCTGATAAGTGAAATATATAATCGATGCACCATGTGCCCCTCAGTGTAAAGGCCCCTTTACACTGGCTGAACATCAGCCAGATAATCGCTGTGTAGGAACACTCATTAGCGATGATCTGCCAGTGTAAAGGTGCAACCGATTACCCGATGAATGAGTGGAACAAGTGTTCAACAGCTAAAATGATTGTTTGTGCTGTCACATAAGTCATTGTTTGCCAGCGGCAGATCTCATCAATGTTGGGGTCCCAGTGGTAGGACTCCCACCAATCTGATAGTTATCTCCTATCAGGGATACCAGGTATATGATAATTTGGCACACTGCCGAACAGTGTGCCTAATTTATAATATGGCTTGAGTATTGTTATAAAGTAGGCGCAGCATGTGGCAGCTCATGTACCTATGCCCATATCTAAATTTCAGTGTTCATTTACACCAGAAAATCGGGAAAATCACAAAGTCTCTTTTAATAAGTAGTTGGTAAACATAATACACTATTTGAAAAATGGAGTAGTATGCATTCCAGTTTTGTGCTGCTAAG
The DNA here is from genome assembly GCF_905171765.1 of Bufo bufo. NCBI lineage: Eukaryota > Metazoa > Chordata > Amphibia > Anura > Bufonidae > Bufo > Bufo bufo. The sequence goes on from NC_053393.1 coordinate 256,400,389, forward strand.
CTGTGTGACATGACTTCCAAAATGTCATATCCCCTCAAGACATATTTTTTAATTTTCTTTTATACATTAATCTAAAATATTAATGCACTGTATCTGCATATACCAGTTTTTGATCTTTAATATCATATAATATATCAACTGGCCTAAAGCAAATGCACTTTGCATTCAGATCCTGTTATACACCTCAATAATATTACATATAATCATAGTTTAGAAGGGAGTAATTACTTAGTTACAAGCTAAGCAGCAGGGGAATATGATGGCACATTCAGGTATATTATGAATTTAATGATCTTTGTTAATTTTGTTCTAATTCTCTGTTTGAAAATACACAACTGCAATGGTTAAAAAATAAACTGCATAAACTGATAAGATTGTGCACAGTACCAGTTTATTAATGACAAATTGATAAATTTGATCAAATGAACTTAAATGGGTGAATTCATACTAGTGAAGACAGATGTATCTTTTTCTTTTCTATATATTTTATTGCAATTATTCCAAAATACATACAGTACTAATCATTGATTTATTTTTTTATTCTTATTATTGACATTTGTCCTTTAAAACACTTCCCCTCATCCAATTGCCCGGAATAGGGGTTTCATATATAATATACAATTACAACTCATCATCTTTATTAAACCCAACCTACCCCCACCACAAAAAAAAAAACCTAGGTAAATTTAAAAAACTTTTTGGGTAAGCCACAATTGGTTGAACCTATTACTCTTGCCCCCATTTTTATATATAACTTTCTCTTTCTTCTTCATGCTCTCCACTGCATTATTTCACAGTAAAAATGAAGGGGGTTCTATTTTTCCCAATTCTTTAATATAGCCAATCTAGCCTGAAATAATAACTTGCATTCTGCTATTCTCACGTTAGAATGTAAGTGCAGGTGTTTCATTCCACCCAATATACATACAGGAGGAGTGAAAATAGCCTAACATCTTCGGTTCTTTTTGTTTAAAAAAAAAATAAAAAAATTCTCAATGCCTCCTCTCCCTCCTAAAATAACCCCTCCCACCAATATAGCTCTCAATACCTAAGATCAAAAAGCTACAATATTAGGCATTCCATTCCCCTCTATATTACCCCCTAGCCAGCATCAAACATAAGTTCCAATTAGAGCCACACCAAAGTTGTTTTGAATCAACCCAAGAATTTGCTTCTTCCAGCGTCTGAAAAATATATTTTTTCCCCTGACAAACAACCCTGAATTTTTATTGGGAATAGTAGGATCTATTTCAGCAGAATATATATATATATAAAAAAAAAAAAAAGGCTGGGCACTCGCTGTATCTGGAGTAGGTGGTACTTTATTTAGTAACTATAAAATCATAAAATCTTTGGACAAAAATACATAGGTGAGGATAAGTCTGGCCAGACTAAAATGTGATAAATAAATAATAAATATAAATAGTACAGTATACAATACAATTATGAAGTTAAAATTGTGTAGGTTCTCCAGTAGAACCCGATCTGTGAGGATTGATAAATTCTAACTGCAGTATAACTTTTGATCCAATAATCACATATACTTGTATTTCACATAGGTTGTCTTGCATTAATGCTGTTGTAGCAATATTCGCAGAAATATTCGAATGTAGTTTTGTATGTTTCCATGAAAATAAATGTTCGCAATTAAATTCGAGTGTATTTATGCGATGTCCACCATCAAATTTGAATATTGTCAGAACCGTATCATTCAGTTGTGATCTTAAATTGTATTGTTCGATTCGAACTAAACAATCGATTGAGCCCCCATCACAATTACTTTGATTAGCCTCTATACAGTGTGTCTACTCACAAGCCAGATCGATATGGTCGGAATCCGGTGGATGGTCCGCGGCGTCCCGCGTGGTAGCTGCACTAGGTCTCCCACTACTGCTTACTCACGTGAGTATCGAATTTCACCAGAGGTTAATAGTAAATTGAAAAAATTTTAGTTTCTGCTGCGATATCGAGAGCGTCTCGACTGTGATTTTCTTTATCGTCCACTTTTAGCGAATGTAGGTGTATCTCACTGGAGCCAGGGACTTCTTTGCGTATTTCCGGTTCTCATGATGACATAAGCTTTAAACTCTAGTTGTGATTTTTCTACCCAGAATGTTCGTAGCTTTAAACAACGGTGTTCTTTGTGTATAGCAGGATGATCCAAAACCAAAAGCATTTCGGGGCTCTAAGTGGCCCCTTCCTCAGTGTTTTTTTTTATATATTTTAGCTTTTATAGATTGGGTGAATCTGTTGGCTGAGAGCACCCATCCGGGGAACCTGACGTAGTAGTGCTGCCCATTTTCGATTTTATAACAAGACACGGAGGCTTCATATTGCTTTCTCTTCCTTTACTAAAATCCATAGCAGCAAGAAGAGTAACCATGGTAACAAAAAAGAAACACCCCTAAGGGTAACCCCTCCTTCCATAAGTCCATAAGTAGCCCATCCTCAGGGAACACTACCTCTTTCTTTGCTGCTCCATAGCAGATAAGTAGTGATATTTTTGCTCATATTTGGTATTTAATATAACTCTCATTTACTGTTATTACTTTAGTTTTTTCATCCCTCTGTGGGGGGGTCTTTTCCAGCCCCTTGTTTGTCAGTTTACCCTCGTATTTGTCTTATTCTAGTTTTGCTTTTAGGTATATATTTATATTGTCCCTGTTCGCCGCGGTTACGTCCCGCTTTTGGGGGGGGTTGTTGCTCTCACTGACTCCTCTTCCCCTCCGCTCACCCCCACTGTGGGAAAATCAGTGTCGGCTTACCGGTTACCCTCCGGTCTTCCCTTGGGGCCTGTTAGCTCAGCATATGGTGCCATCCCCCGTCCTTCTGCGCCGTCTTTCTTCTTGCGCCCGAACTCTCGCGAGATACGGGAGTTCGGGCGCCATCTTGCAGGTCCTCGGGACTAGTCACGGGCGCCATCTTGGTGTCCCTCGCCGCTCTGACACGCCTCCCTGGGCGGTCTTTTTCTTTTCTGTGGACGGCAATTCGTTTCTCCTCCGCTCCGATTGGCTTCTGGGAGCGGAGGGGGTGTTTCCTTGTTCTATCTGGCGGCCGTGCTCCTGCTTCCCGGCGCCATTTTACATCTGCAGTACAGGTTAGGTAGATCTATCTCTCTCTGCTTACGGTTTCTCTGGAGTGACTAACTCCCTATAATTATGTCGGCTCACGATTCGGCTACCCCTGCCCCCAGCTCTCTGGTCCCCATACCCCAGGGTCCCTCTCCTGGCCTTGGGTCATTGTCCATCTCCCCTGCTGAAGCCCAGGCTCTGGCCCTACAGCAATCCATATCCCATGCGATTGCTTCTGCCATGGGGTCTATGTCTTCTGTGATCACACAGTCCATTACTCAGGCCCTTATCCCTATGGCTTCTCCCAGCATCCCACCACCTGCTGCTGCTGCTGCCTCCAGAAACCCTGTCACTGATAGCATGGTTCTATCACATGAGAGCGTGCCTAGCACACGCAAACGAGCCTGTCCGCGCCAGGCAGAAAAGTCGCGTCGGTGGAAATCTGCTCGCAATCAGCACGAGCCTAGTGATCACTCTGATAATGAGTCTGATGAGGAGGCTTTGAGTTTCCATCCGGATGTTTCGGATGATGAAATTGCAGGTGCTATGGTGGATCATGATGTGGAGGATTACGTCCCAGTTTCCCGGCCATCCACTAGTGGGGCCTCTGGTGCTGTCGCATCTAATGACAACACTCTTATTGACCCAGCTGGGGAACCCTTGTTTGACCCCGATAGCCTCCACCATCCCAGGTCGGCTGAGTGGGTTCCTACCTCCCATGTGGCTCAGTACTTGGAAGCCAGAATTAGAACTCCGCTTTGCAAGGAGACCCGCAACAAACTAAGGGCGGAATGCCCACGCCCCATTATCCCCAATAAAGTCGTGGAAACGCCTAACGTAGACCCTAAAATGGTCCAATTTCTGGCCAAAACGGGCTTTCACCCTCGCAGAGGCCTTGACTCAGCCCTGCGGGCTTGCCAAGATAAGCTCTTGGATATCTTAGGGCCCCTCACAAAAATTTTTGAGTTGGCGGAATCTGCCAAGGCGGATGGCTCTCAGATTGACCCAGATGAGCTCAGAGGCTGGGTGCAACGTGCCATTTGCGTCACGGGGAATGTCAACACTTCCCTGGCAATTGAGAGGAGGAAGGCAATCCTCATGAAAATCGAGCCTAAGTTAACCAACATGGCTTTATCTGAATCTGGCAAAGATGCGCAGGGGCTCCTTTTTGGCGACCCCTTTATTAAGGAGTTAGGCAAATTTGTCGGGGCCTTTACAGCTTTGGATAAAGCGCAATCTAGTATGCGCAGGGTCTTTCAGAATAGGGTCTCTACCAGGGCCGGCAGCTCAAGGGGCCGCCTGTCCGGCCGTACGCATTTTCAGACCCGTAATACCGGTCGAGGCTCCTTTCAACAACGCCAGACGTTTCAAGATCAACGTCAAACTCCATTCTTCCCGTCCAGAGGTACCTTTGGAAGGTCCAGAGGCTTCAGAGGAGCTCCAGGTTCCCGGCGTCCGTTTGGTAAGTCCTCAAGTTTGTCCTATGTCTTCTTCTCCATGCATAGGGGGCAGGCTCCTACATTTTTCGCATGCCTGGGATCACATCACCTCCGACCCATGGGTGCTGTCCACAATCAGGGGGTTTCAGATCGAACTGATAGACACCCCAATTCATCTACCCCCGTTCAGGCCGCGAGAGTTTTCCCTAGAGTCTCGCACTCTCATAGACACGGAACTCTTGTCCCTTCTGGAAAAAGGTGCCATAGAAAGGGCTCCAAACCCCTTCGGGGGAGTGATCAGCGAAATTTTCCTTGTGGAAAAGAAGGGGGGACAATTTCGTCCAGTGATAAACCTGAAGAATCTGAACTTTTATGTGCGATACCGCCATTTCAAAATGGAGGGCATTCATCTGCTCAGAGACCTCCTCCTTCCCTACGAGTGGATGGTGAAACTCGATTTAAAGGATGCATATCTCACAGTTCCTATTGCCCATCAGTCCAGGGATCTTCTGCGTTTCCTGTGGGGGGATCAGGTATGGCGGTTCACATGTCTCCCGTTTGGCCTCTCGTCAGCCCCTTGGTGTTTCACCAAGCTCATGAAGCCGGTGGTTTCATGGCTTCGTGGTCAGGGTGTCCGTCTGATAATTTATCTGGACGACATGCTCCTGATTGCCCGGGATCCTCCCATTCTCCTGGCACATCTGCGTCTGTCCGTCTCCCTGCTCACCGGTCTGGGATTTGTTATCAATCAAGAGAAATCTTGTCTTCTACCATCCAGATCCATGGAGTTCCTGGGGTTCCGTGTGGATTCTGCCACACGCACGCTTTGTCTTCCGATGTCCAAAGTTCGGGCCATCCGCAGGGAGTTACGTCACACTCTCCGGTTGCCTCGCGTTTCTCTACGTCACTTGGCCCGTGTTTTGGGACTGCTGTCTTCTTCAATTCAGGCGGTCTTTCCGGCCCCGCTGCACTACCGGGCGCTTCAGCGACTCAAGATTGCCCATCTTCAGGCTGGGGCCTCCTACGGGGAGTCGGTGGTGCTGGATCAAGAAACCAGGGACGAACTGACGTGGTGGATCCACAATCTCGAAGCGTGGAATGGCAAGGCTATCGTGGGTCCTCAACCGGATGTGGTGATAGAATCGGACGCCAGCCTGCAGGGGTGGGGTGCTCGCTGCAATGGCGTGTCCACCAGAGGTCCATGGTCCACGTCAGAGACTTTTCTGCACATCAACGCATTGGAGCTACTGGCGGGATCCTTTGCGATTCAGAGCTTTGTCGACGGCAAGGTCAGTGCTTGTATTCGACTCAGGATGGACAATGTGTCGGCCGTACGTTATGTGAACGCCATGGGCGGCACTCGGTCAGCAATGCTAACTCACCTAGCGAAGGAGTTCTGGTCCTACTGTCTGGACAGGGGAATCACGGTCGTGGTGGAGTATATTCCAGGTCTTCTCAACGTCCACGCGGATTGGAGTTCACGCTACATCACGGACTTCAGGGACTGGATGTTGGATTCTTCGGTGTTCTCCTACATCGAATCCCTTTGGGGCCCGTTCTCCTTGGACCTGTTTGCATCTCGTTGGAACGCCCAGCTGCCCAGGTATTACAGTTGGAGGCCGGACCCTCGATCGGAGGCGGTGGACGCGTTGCTCCAGGATTGGTCAGGCGCCCTCTCGTATGCTTTTCCACCTTTCGCCTTGATACCTTGGGTACTTTATCAGGTACGTCGTCAGCAGGCGGAATTAGTCCTAGTGGTCCCGTTTTGGCGTCCGCAGACTTGGTTTCCTCAGTTGATGGAGTTGTTGATTGCGGACCCGTTTTTCCTTCCGACCCGACGGAATCTTCTTCAGGGCCCGGTGGGTCAGCACCATCCCCTCCTGTTGGACAACGCTCTTCGTCTCCTGGTGTGCAGGATCTCAGGGGTCGCTGGGACATCGCTGGAATATCGGAGACAATTAGATTCCTCTTGGAAAGTGCGTGGGCCCCCGGTACCATTCGGGCTTATCGGGCAGCCTGGGGAGTGTGGTCTGGTTGGTGCGTGGGACGGAACCTGGATCCCATTTCGTCTCCTGTAGAGGATATTTTACGGTTTCTATCTTCCCTTTTTGAAGATGGCAAGGCCTATCGTACGATTAATTTGTACAGATCGGCCATTTCTTCCCGTCATCAAGGTTTTTCGGGCCTTCCGGCAGGTCAACACCCTCTGGTTCGCCGGTTGCTCAAAGGTTCTCGTCTCGCTAGGCCTCCTAGACCTTGGTTCTCCTCTTTGTGGGATGTGTCCTTGGTCATTGACTTCTTGACACGTTGGCCGTCGAATCCGTATCTTTCCTTACGTCAGCTTTCTGCAAAACTGGTTACGTTATTCTGCCTCGTTTCATGTAAGCGCGTTTCAGATGTCCGGGCCTTGGACTTTGACGCGGTCTCGTTCACTCCCGAAGGGATTTCTTTTAATGTTTCTCGTCGTACCAAGACGAGCATTTCTACAGTGGCTTACCCGGCTTTTTCGGATTGTCCCGCGGTTTGCCCGGTTTCCTGTTTTAGGGAATACTTTTCACGGACGGCGCCCCTTAGGTCTAGGGACTCGCCACAGCTTTTTGTGTCCTTTCGCAGACCGTTTGCCCCGGTTACTAGTGTTACCCTTTCTCGCTGGGTCAAGTGGATTTTGTCCCTTGCGGGGATCGATACTTCCGTCTTTACCGCACATTCGGTGCGTGGGGTTTCCGTTTGGAAGATATTTTGAAACTAGCGGACTGGTCCAGGGCTTCTACGTTTAGAGATTTTTATTTTAGGCCTGGTCCTCATGCGTTTTCTTCAGTTATTTCTTAGCTTTAAACTAGCAATATGAAGCCTCCGTGTCTTGTTATAAAATTTAATGATTTTCCTAGTTTATGACGTAAAGCCATGATTTTATTAAAGACACGGAGGCGAATATTGCCCTCCCTTGTATATATTTTTCTGTTTAGATATATATTTATTTGATAAGCAGTATATGCCATTTTTATCTGTTATATTGCATTTCATTTTTTATCTATATGCTTGCAGTTATTCTGGCTATGGTGCTGTTGATATTTTACAGTATTCTTTACTCTGAGATTACCATACTATTTGTGTTCCGTTTTCCCTAGGTTGATGCTCCTGTTCTGGGCGCAGGTCTATGCAGATCGTTACAACTCTGGTTCGCAGTTAAGGTCGTCTCCCGTTGGAGTGCACCGGTTTGGTAGTTCCCCGTGTCTGGATGTTCGGGATGTTTCGGTTGGACAAAGAAAGAGGAAGTGTTCCCTGAGGATGGGCTACTTATGGACTTATGGAGGGAGGGGTTACCCTTAGGGGTGTTTCTTTTTTGTTACCATGGTTACTCTTCTTGCTGCTATGGATTTTAGTAAAGGAAGAGAAAGCAATATTCGCCTCCGTGTCTTTAATAAAATCATGACTTTACGTCATAAACTAGGAAAATCATAAAATTTTCTAATCTATTTCAGCAGAGTTTTCCTCAATCTCTTTTTGATATTGCCATACTTTTTCCTTTGTTTACTAGTGGCCAATGAATAATGCAGAAAATACATAATTTTTCCCCTTAATACAGAACTTGTCAGATGTCCTAAAGTCTTTCAAAATATTATCACAATCTCTGGTCAGTAATATCTTAACTAATATACGGTATGTAACGGGGTTCTGAAGGTGCACTCGGTCCCCCATTACCGCAGACCTGTTGCTTAGCTTTGGAAATGAAGATCTGTGTTTGACCTCATTCCCAGGGCGGCATTACTAGCTGGGTGGCTCCCTGCTCCTAAGTCTGCCTTGAGCGCCCAGCTGATCACTCGGTGCTCGACTGGTTGGTCTGTCGGTCATGTGACGCTGGCCACGTCACATGACCCTCACTCCCCACTATAAATACAGGCAGCCTGCTGGCCACAGGTTGCCTGTTAATTTAGGTTCCACCTGTGATTTGGTCTTTCCTGGCGTATTTACCTCCTGCTGAATTCGTGACGATCCTCTGCCTGCTCCTTGTGTACTTTGCTGCTCTCCTGGTATTTATGACCCCGGCTTCTCCTGACAATTCTCTGCTTGCTCCATTTGTACTTTGTAGCTTTCCTGGTATTGACTCGGTCCATTCACGTTCTGTTGTTTGTCTGTCTGTCATCCCTGCACTTATTCCAAGTTAGGGATTGCCGTCCAGTTGTCCCCTGTCATTAGGACTCGCGAGGCAAGTAGGCAGGGCCAGGGGTAAGGGTGGAGCGCAGTGGTCACGTCACTTCCCTTCCCCCTGTGTGTGTGTGTACGCGACCGTTACAGATTAACAGGCCCAATAACCACTGTATTATGAATCCTCTGGTGACCCTGACTGACCATGTCTCTAATCTGACGCAGGAGTTAGGGGAAAAACTCTGTTCTTTTGAGTTAGGGCAAGGTTCTTCCACTCCTCAGGCCTCCAGTCCGCATTTTGAGCCCCAGATTAAGCTCCCAGAACCCTTTTCTGGAGACCGGAAGAAGTTTCTCTCTTTTAAGGAGAATTGTAAACTTTACTTCCGTTTGCGCCCCGTGTCCTCTGGCTCCGAGAGTCAACGCGTGGGCATTATCATTTCCCGATTACAGGGTGATCCCCAGGACTGGGCGTTCTCTTTACCTGCTGGCGCCAGTTGTTTATATTCTGTGGAGGGGTTCTTTCAGGCCCTGGGTACCCTCTATGATGAACCAGACAGGGCTCTAGTAGCCGAGACGGCTCTAAAGGCACTGGTTCAGGGCAATCTACCAGCGGAGGATTATTGCACCCAATTTAGAAGGTGGTGTGTCCCCTCAGGATGGAACGAACCAGCCCTGAAGAGTCAGTTCAGGTCAGGTCTGTCTGATAAATTAAAGGATCTTCTGGTCAGTTATCAACTTCCAGAGACCTTAGAGGAGATGATGTTGTCCGAGTCGGACCCTTGTTGTCCGACTCGGCCGACGGGTTAGAGAGAGACGACAGGAACAACAGTTCTCTTCCCAGATGGTGGTCCAGCCAGAGGCCTATCCCAGAGACAATGCTGAGGTCTCCACCGAGGAACCCATGTAGGTTCGCATGACCCGAGGGAATCTTCGCCGCAGACGTGGAGAATGCTTTTACTGTGGAGATCCTGACCATTGGATCAACCAGTGTCCTAAGAAGGTCCTCTCTGTCAAGTCTCCTAAGGCAAGGCAACCTAAAGACCAGGTACACCCTGAATTTTCTAAATGTAAGCTTTCGGTACCCATTACGATTTCTCTGGGAGTAGATAAATGGCCGGGTAAGGCCTTTATTGATTCTGGCTCAGCGGCTAGCTTTATTGACTCTGAGTATGCTGTAAGATTGGGTATTCCTATGTTTGCCTTACCAACTCCTATCCATGTCATGGCTATTGATGCTACTCCTCTTATTGGTGGTACGGTGAGCTTATGTACCTCGGAGATTTCTCTAACCGTGGGTGTGTGCCACTCGGAGAGATGTTCGCTTTTAGTCCTGGAGAACCTACCGGCTGAGGTGGTACTAGGGTTGCCTTGGCTCCGACTACATAACCCCACTATAGATTGGTCCAATGGGGAGTTGGTGAGATGGGGGCCTAAGTGTGACTCGTGCTTGTCCGTGGTACAGGCTGGGGTCTCAGTAAAGTCTGATACTTTACCCACTGTTGTTATGGAATATTCTGATGTATTCTCATCACCAACCCCGGAGGTTCTACCCCCCCATAGACCTTAAGATTGTACCATAGAGCTAGTAGAGGGGGCCAAGTTTCCTAAAGGACGAATTTATAATCTTTCTATGCCCGAACGCAAGGCCATGGAAGATTATATAAAGGAGAGCCTTGGTAAAGGGCATATTAGACCTTCTGTCTCTCCTATGGGGGCGGGGTTTTTCTTCGTTAAGAAAAAAGATGGTGGTCTTAGGCCATGTATCGATTACCGGAGATTAAATAAAATCACTGTCCAGAATAGATACTCCCTCCCATTGATTCCGGATTTATTTAACCAGGTTCTGGGGGCAACCTGGTTTTCCAAAATTGACCTGAAAGGGGCATACAATCTAATCCGAATCAAGGAGGGAGACGAATGGAAGACGGCGTTCAATACTCCGGTAGGACACTTTGAATATCAGGTGATGCCTTTTGGACTCAGCAATGCCCCAGCTGTGTTCCAAAACTTCATGAATCACATTCTTAGGGAGTTCTTAGGTAAATTTGTTATTGTCTATCTTGACGACATTTTGATATTCTCTCCTGACTTGGAATCCCATGTGTCTCATGTTAAACAAGTATTAGAGGTGTTGAGGGAGAATCAGCTATCCGCTAAACAAGAGAAATGTGTCTTTGGTGTACAGGAGATTCTGTTTCTAGCGCATGTTCTGACTCCTCACGCCTTCAAGATGGATCCTGGTAAGGTACTAGAAATTAAGGAATGGGTAAGACCTTCATCCTTAAAGGCCTTACAACGGTTCTTAGGTTTCGCCAATTACTATCGTAAATTTATTATGAATTTTTCTGTAATTGCTAAACCGTTGACCGACCTTACTAAGAAAGGGGCGGATTTGGAGAATTGGTCTACTGAGGCCATTTCTTCATTTGAAAAATTAAAAAAGGCATTCAGTAGCGCTCCCATTCTGATCCAGCCTGATCAGTAGAAACCTTTTATTGTGGAGGTGGATGCGTCCGAGGACGGCGCAGTAGCAGTCCTTTCACAAGGTCCTGCTAGCCTCACTAATCTGAGACCATGTGCCTTCTTCTCCAGGAAATTCTCTCCCACGGAGAGAAACTACGACATAGGGAATAGGGAGCTGCTGGCCATTAAATGGGCATTTGAGGAGTGGAGGCATTTTCTGGAGGGGGCAAGGCATTGTGTAACTCTTGTCACTGACCATAAAAACCTTATGTTTCTCAAGTCTGCTAAGAGGTTGAATCCCCGTCAAGCCAGATGGGCTCTGTTTTTTACTCGTTTTGATTTTTCCATTACGTTCAGGCCGGGAAGTAAAAATGTGAAGGCGGACGCATTATCTCGGAGCTTCCAGGCTTTTCAACCTACTGAGGTACCACCTGAGTCCATCCTGCCAGCAAAAATCTTCTTAGCAGCTCTTACCCAGGATATCTCGGCTCGCATTAGGTCTGAACAACATCTGGCACCGGTATCCACCCCAACAGATAAGTTGTTTGTTCCTGTACAATTTTGTCTCCAGCTGTTGGGTGAGTGTCACGATTCTGCCTTTTGTGGACATCCGGGTGTTGAGGGCACTAAGGATCTGGTTTCTAGATCTTATTGGTGGCCCACTCTAACTAGGGATGTCAAGTCCTACGTGTCAGCCTGTGAGGTTTGTGCCAGGTCCAAGACACCTAGGACTCGCCCTGCTGGTAACCTACGACCCCTACCCATTCCCAGTAGACCCTGGTCCCATATCTCTATGGACTTTATAACTGACCTACCGCCGGCGGAGGGTAAGACTGTAGTTTGGGTAGTGGTCGATAGGTTTAGCAAGATGGTCCATTTCATTCCCCTGTCTAAACTCCCGAATGCCTAAACCTTGGCGTCTATTTTTGTGAAAGAAATTGTTCGATTGCATGGTATCCTGGAAAATATTGTTTCTGACAGGGGTGTGCAGTTTGTGTCCAAATTCTGGAGGGCCTTCTGTCAAAAATTTAAAATTTCATTGTCTTTTTCCTCTGCCTACCACCCTGAGAGTAATGGGCAGACTGAACGCCTTAGTCAGTCTGTCGAACAATTCTTGAGGTCGTATGTTGCTGATGACCAGCAATTATGGGTGAAATTTCTTCCATTGGCTGAATTTGCTTTGAATAACCGTGTCAATTCTTCTGCTGGGGTTTCACCTTTCTTTTGTAACCATGGTTTCCATCCCCATTTTTCATTCTGGGTCATCCGTCTCCTCCTCTAACCCTGAGGCGGATAGGCTCTCCTCTGAACTGTGCACAGTTTGGGCCCGGGTTCAATCAAACTTAGAAAAGGCTCAAAGTTCTCAGAAACTCAAGGCCGATAGGAGACGTTCAAGGGGGGTGAATTTTCAGGTCGGGGATAAGGTATGGTTGTCCTCCAAGAATCTCTCTCTTAAGGTAGATTCTAAAAAGTTTGCTCCTCGTTTTATTGGACCATCTGTGTTTGACCTCATTCCCAGGGCGGCGTTACTAGCTGGGTGGCTCCCTGCTCCTAAGTCTGCCTTGAGCACCGAGCTGATCACTCGGTGCTCGACTGGTTGGTCTGTCGGTCATGTGACGCTGGCACGTCACATGACCCTCACTCCCCACTATAAATACAGGCAGCCTGCTGGCCACAGGTTGCCTGTTAATTTAGGTTCCACCTGTGATTTGGTCTTTCCTGGCGTACTTACCTCCTGCTGAATTCCTGACGCTCCTCTGCCTGCTCCTTGTGTACTTTGCTGCTCTCCTGGTATTTATGTCCCCGGCTTCTCCTGACAATTCTCTGCTTGCTCCCTTTGTAATTTGTAGCTTTCCTGGTATTGACTCAGTCCATTCACGTTCTGTTGTTTGTCTGTCTGTCATCCCTGCACTTATTCCAAGTTAGGGATTGTCGTCCAGTTGTCCCCTGTCATTAGGACTCGCGAGGCAAGTAGGCAGGGCCAGGGGTAAGGGTGGAGCGCAGTGGTCACTTCCCTTCCCCCTGTGTGTGTGTGTACGCGACCGTTACACAATACAGACCAAAAGTTTGGACACACCTTCTCATTCAAAGAGTTTTCTTTATTTTCATGACTATGAAGGCATCAAAACTATGAATTAACACATGTGGAATTATATACATAACAAACAAGTGTGAAACAACTGAAAATATGTCATATTCTAGGTTCTTCAAAGTAGCCACCTTTTGCTTTGATTACTGCTTTGCACACTCTTGGCATTCTCTTGATGAGCTTCAAGAGGTAGTCCCCTGAAATGGTCTTCCAACAGCCTTGAAGGAGTTCCCAGAGATGCTTAGCACTTGTTGGTAGGGATAAGCGAACCCGAACTGTATAGTTCGGGTTCGTACCGAATTTTGGGGTGTTCGTGACACGGACCCGAACCCGAACATTTTCGTAAAAGTCCGGGTTCAGTGTTTGGCGCTTTCTTGGCGCTTTTTGAAAGGCTGCAAAGCAGCCAATCAACAAGCGTCATACTACTTGCCCCAAGAGGCCATCACAGCCATGCCTACTATTGGCATGGCTGTGATTGGCCAGTGCAGCATGTGACCCAGCCTCTATTTAAGCTGGAGTCACGTACCGCCGCACGTCACTCTGCTCTGATCAGTGTAGGGAGAGGATGCAGCTGCTGCTGTTAGGGCGAGATTAGGCAGGGATTTATTTACTGAAGTGATCGATATACAGCTGTGTATCATACAACCTCTGCTATTCAATTGCTCACTGTTTTAAGGCTGCCCAGAGCGTTTTTCAGTCACTTTTTTCTGGGGTGATCGGCGGCCATTTTGTGTCTTGTGGTGCGCCAGCACAAGCTTCTACCAAGTCCATTTTTAATCATCAATAGTGTGTTTTTTTTTTTTTTGCTATATCCTACATCAGGGGCTTGGCTGTGCTTGATATTTTATTGAGGGGTAAAATACAATTGCCAAAATAGCAGTACCCTAAATCTGGTGTTTCAGCTGTGGCTAGCCAATTGTAATACTGTCTGCTGTCTGCCGAAGCACAGTTTTTGTTCTGGGTTGAAATACAATTCCCAACTTAGCAATTCCCTAAATTAGTAGTTTCTGCTCTATCAGGCCAAGTTTAAATCTATCCATAAAAGGGTATATTAGATTGAAGGTGCAGATAGGGTCATCCTCAATAACTTCACACGCTACCGTGCATTTCCAAGTCTAATTCTGTCCGTAAAAGGGATACCTGTCATCCAGCGCCTAAATACTAGGCCTACAATTTATATTCAGCTAAATCTGTTGTTACTGCTGTGGCTGGTCAATCTATTTAGTGTCTGCCAAAGCACAGTTTTTGTTCTGGGTTGAAATACAATTCCTAATTTAGCAATTCCCTAAATTAGTGGTTTCTGCTCTATCAGGCCAAGGTTAAATCTATCCATAAAAGGGTATATTAGATTGAAGGTGCGGATAGGGTCATCCTCCTTTTCAGCTAAATCTGTCGTTACTGCTGTGCCTGTATTAGTGTAATATGGTACCTAAATAGATAGCCAGATAGTGTTAGGTGCCTGTAAAAAAAAGGCCTGAATTTGAATTCAATAAATTGGGCCAAATAATTTTTTTTCTTATTGTGGTGAACGGTAACAATGAGGAAAACATCTAGTAAGGGACGCGGACGCGGACATGGTCGTGGTGGTGTTAGTGGACCCTCTGGTGCTGGGAGAGGACGTGGCCGTTCTGCCACAGCCACACGTCCTAGTGAACCAACTACCTCAGGTCCCAGTAGCCACCAGAATTTACAGCGATATTTGGTGGGGCACAATGCTGTTCTAAGGATGGTAAGGCCTGAGCAGGTACAGGCATTAGTCAATTGGGTGGCCGACAGTGGATCCAGCACGTTCACATTATCTCCCACCCAGTCTTCTGCAGAAAGCGCACAGATGGCGCCTGAAAACCAAGCCCATCAGTCTGTCACATCACCCCCATGCATATCAGGGAAACTGTCTGAGCCTCAAGTTATGCAGCAGTCTCTTATGCTGTTTGAAGACTCTGCTGCCAGGGTTTCCCAAGGGCATCCACCTAGCCCTTCCCCAGGGGTGGAAGAGATAGAATGCACTAACGCACAACCACTTATGTTTTCTGATGAGGACATGGGAATACCACCTCAGCACGTCTCTGATGATGACGAAACACAGGTGCCAACTGCTGCGTCTTTCTGCAGTGTGCAGACTGAACAGGAGGTCAGGGAGGAAGACTGGGTGGAAGACGATCCAGGGGACGATGAGGTCCTAGACCCCACATGGAATGAAGGTCGTGCCACTGACTTTCAGAATTCGGAGGAAGAGGCAGTGGTGATACCGAGCCAACAGCGTAGCAAAACAGGGAGCAGTGGGCAAAAGCAGAACACCCGCCGCCAAGAGAGTCCGTCTGCTACTGGCCACCGCCATCTGGGACCGAGCACGCCAAAGGCAGCTTCAAGGAGTTCCCTGGTGTGGCACTTCTTCAAACAATGTGCTGACGACAAGACCCGAGTGGTTTGCACGCTGTGCCATCAGAGCCTGAAGCGAGGCATTAACGTTCTGAACCTTAGCACAACCTGCATGACCAGGCACCTGCATGCAAAGCATGAACTGCAGTGGAGTAAACACCTTAAAAACAAGGAACTCACTCAGGCTCCCCCTGCTACCTCTTCTGCTGCTGCCGCCACCTCGGCCTCTTCCTCCGCCTCTGGAGGAACGTTGGCACCTGCCGCCCAGCAAACAGAGGATGTAGCACCAACACCACCACCTCCGTCACCAAGCATCTCAACCATGTCACACGGCAGCGTTCAGCTCTCCATCTCACAAACATTTGAGAGAAAGCGTAAATTCCCAGCTAGCCACCCTCGATCCCTGGCCCTGAATGCCAGCATTTCTAAACTACTGGCCTATGAAATGCTGTCATTCAGGCTGGTGGACACAGACCGCTTCAAACAGCTCATGTCGCTTGCTGTCCCACAGTATGTTTTTCCCAGCCGCCACTACTTCTCTCTACTACTAGAGAGCCGTGCCTTCCCTGCACAACCAAGTATCCGATAAAATCAAGTGTGCACTGCGCAACGCCATCTGTGGCAAGGTCCACCTAACCACAGATACGTGGACCAGTAAGCACGGCCAGGGACGCTATATCTCCCTAACTGCACACTGGGTAAATGTAGTGGCGGCTGGGCCCCAGGCGAAGAGCTGTTTGGCGCACGTCCTTCCGCCACCAAGGATCGCAGGGCAACATTCTTTGCCTCCTGTTGCCTCCTCCTCCTACTCGGCTTCCTCCTCCTCTTCTCCCACCTGCTCATCCAGTCAGCCACACACCTTCACCACCAACTTCAGCACAGCCCGGGGTAAACGTCAGCAGGCCATTCTGAAACTCATATGTTTGGGGGACAGGCCCCACACCGCATAGGAGTTGTGGCGGGGTATAGAACAACAGACCGACGAGTGGTTGCTGCCGGTGAGCCTCAAGCCCGGCCTGGTGGTGTGCGATAATGGGCGAAATCTCGTTGCAGCTCTGGGACTAGCCGGTTTGACGCACATCCCTTGCCTGGCGCATGTGCTGAATTTGGTGGTGCAGAAGTTCATTCACAACTACCCCGACATGTCAGAGCTGCTGCATAAAGTGCGGGCCGTCTGTGCGCGCTTCCGGCGTTCACATCCAGCCGCTGCTCGCCTGTCTGCGCTACAGCGTAACTTCGACCTTCCAGCTCACCGCCTCATATGCGATGTGCCCACCAGGTGGAACTCCACCTTGCACATGCTGGACAGACTGTGCGAGCAGCAGCAGGCCATAGTGGAGTTTCAGCTGCAGCACGCACGGGTCAGTCGCACTGCGGAACAGCACCACTTCACCACCAATGACTGGGCCTCCATGCGAGACCTGTGTGCCCTGTTGCACTGTTTCGAGTACTCCACCAACATGGCCAGTGGCGATGACGCCGTTATCAGTGTTACAATACCACTTCTATGTCTCCTTGAGAAAACACTTAGGGCGATGATGGAAGAGGAGGTGGCCCAGGAGGAGGAGGAAGAGGGGTCATTTTTAGCAGTTTCAGGCCAGTCTCTTCGAAGTGACTCAGAGGGAGGTTTTTTGCAACAGCAGAGGCAAGGTACAAATGTGGCCAGACAGGGCCCACTACTGGAGGATGAGGAGGACGAGGATGAGGAGGAGGTGGAGGAGGATGAGGATGAAGCATGTTCACAGCGGGGTGGCACCTAACGCAGCTCGGGCCCATCACTGGTGCGTGGCTGGGGGGAAACGCAGGACGATGACGATACGCCTCCCACAGAGGACAGCTTGTCCTTAACTCTGGGCATCCTGGCACACATGAGCAACTACATGCTGCAGTGCCTGCACAATGACAGCAGAGTTGCCCACATTTTAACGTGTGCGGACTACTGTGTTGCCACCCTGCTGGATCCCCGTTACAAAGACAATGTGCCCACCTTACTTCCTGCACTGGAGCGTGATAGGAAGATGCGCGAGTACAAGCGCACGTTGGTAGACGCGCTACTGAGAGCATTCCCAAATGTCACAGGGGAACAAGTGGAAGCCCAAGGCGAAGGCAGAGGAGGAGCAAGAGGTCGCCAACGCAGCTGTGTCACTGCCAGCTCCTCTGAGGGCAGGGTTAGCATGGCAGAGATGTGGAAAAGTTTTGTCACCACGCCACAGCTAACTGCACCACCACCTGATACGGAACGTGTTAGCAGGAGGCAACATTTCACTAACATGGTGGAACAGTACGTGTGCACACCCCTCCACGTACTGACTGATGGTTCGGCCCCATTCAACTTCTGGGTCTCCAAATTGTCCACGTGGCCAGAGCTAGCTTTTTATGCCTTGGAGGTGCTGGCCTGCTCGGCGGCCAGCATTTTGTCTGAACGTGTATTCAGCACGGCAGGGGGCGTCATTACAGACAAACGCAGCCGCCTGTCTACAGCCAATGTGGACAAGCTGACGTTTATAAAAATGAACCAAGCATGGATCCCACAGGACCTGTCCATCCCTTGTGCAGATTAGACATTTATAACTACCTCCCCTTAACCATATATTATTGTACACCAGGGCACTTCCTCATTCAATCCTTTTTTTATTTTCATTTTACCATTATATTGCGGGGCAACCCAAAGTTGAATGAACCTCTCCTCTGTCTGGGTGCCGGGGCCTAAAAATATCTGACAGTGGCCTGTTCCAGTGTTGGGTGACATGAAGCCTGATTCTCTGCTATGACATGAAGCCTGAATCTCTGCTATGAGACCTCTCTCCTCTGTCTGGGTGCCGGGGCCTAAAAATATCTGACAGTGGCCTGTTCCAGTGTTGGGTGACATGAAGCATGATTCTCTGCTATGACATGAAGCCTGATTCTCTGCTATGGGACCTCTCTCCTCTGTCTGGGTGCCGGGGCCTAAAAATATCTGACAATGGCCTGTTCCAGTGGTGGGTGACATGAAGCCTGATTCTCTGCTATGACATGAAGCCTGATTCTCTGCTATGGGACCTCTCTCCTCTGTTTGGGTGCCGGGGCCTAAATATCTAACAATGGCCTGTTCCAGTGGTGGGTGACGTGAAGCCTGATTCTCTGCTATGACTTGAAGCCTGATTCTCTGCTATGACTTGAAGCCTGATTCTCTGCTATGACATGAAGCCTGATTCTCTGCTATGGGACCTCTCTCCTCTGTCTGGGTGCCGGGGCCTAAAAATATCTGACAGTGGCCTGTTCCAGTGGTGGGTGACATGAAGCCTGATTCTCTGCTATGCCATGAAGCCTGATTCTCTGCTATGACTTGAAGCCTGATTCTCTGCCATGAGACCTCTCTATAATTGATATTGGTTAATTTTTATTTATTTTATTTTTATTTTTATTCATTTCCCTCTAGCCCTTTCCTGTGCTATTTCATAGCCTTTTTAGTGCCGAAAAGTTCGGGTCCCCTTTGACTTCAATGGGGTTCAGGTTCGGGGCGAAGTTCGGGTCGAGTTCGGATCCCAAACCCGAACATTTCCGGGAAGTTCGGCCGAACTTCTCGAACCCGAACATCCAGGTGTTCGCTCAACTCTACTTGTTGGCCCTTTTCCTTCACTCTGCGGTCCAGCTCACCCCAAACCATCTCGATTGGGTTCAGGTCCGGTGACTGTGGAGGCCAGGTCATCTGGCGCATCACCCCATCACTCTCCTTCATGGTCAAATAGCCCTTACTTTCAAAGTTTTCCCAATTTTTTGGCTGACTGACTGACCTTCATTTCTTAAAGTAATGATGGCCACTCGTTTTTCTTTACTTAGCTGCTTTTTTCTTGCCATAATACAAATTCTAACAGTCTATTCAGTAGGACTATCAGCTGTGTATCCACCTGACTTCTCCTCAACGCAACTGATGGTCCCAACCCCATTTATAAGGCAAGAAATCCCACTTATTAAACCTGACAGGGCACACCTGTGAAGTGAAAACCATTTCAGGGGACTACCTCTTGAAGCTCATCAAGAGAATGCCAAGTGTGTGCAAAGCAGTAATCAAAGCAAAAGGTGGCTACTTTGAAGAACCTAGAATATGACATATTTTCAGTTGTTTCACACTTGTTTGTTATGTATATAATTCCACATGTGTTAATTCATAGTTTTGATGCCTTCATAGTCATGAAAATAAAGAAAACTCTTTGAATGAGAAGGTGTGTCCAAACTTTTGGTCTGTACTGTAGCTCTAGGCGCTTCTTCTGGCGGACTTTCTGAGTAGGCACCCTGTGAGCTCTTTCCACAGAAGAAAAACTTGGACAAAGTCTCTTTGTTACAGCTCTCCAAAAAACATTGTTGCATTAACTCAGTACAGTTCAGCCCTCTGTTCCCTCCGGTATACCCAGACACCTTAAATTGGATCTATGGGACCTGTCCTCAAGGTTAACCATCTTATTTTCCAGAGTCATCTTTGTTTATTTAAGTGAAGCAACATCACTTTTCAAAGTATGAACAAGATCTTCAACCACTGATATTCTCTCTTCCATTACATGCATCCAATCCCTAATTTTGCCAGGTCAACCCATATAAAACTCAGGTCAGCTTGAACAGCTCTAATTTGTGTAGTCACATTCGCCAACATACTCTCAAGTTTAGTAACGGTCTGTAATACCTGTTTAACTATCTTTGAGGCTATTCCAATGTCCTCTACTCCAGCACCTCCATCTCCATGCCCCACAGCATTTTGCCTAGCCTTAGAGGGTTTCGGAGAAGTGGCAGCTGTCATAAAAAAATATTTATGACATTTTATTTTTGCCTGGTTTACAAACCAGCCCCTGATCTTCTAGCGGTAGACCACTGGTCCTCTTTTTTCTTTTGAGGCATTGTAAATACTTTGGAGGTTGTGCCTGTTAAGATATAAAAAATAAATAAATAAATGCACACTCGTCCCTGCAGTC
This sequence comes from Bufo bufo, assembly GCF_905171765.1. Classification (NCBI taxonomy): domain Eukaryota; kingdom Metazoa; phylum Chordata; class Amphibia; order Anura; family Bufonidae; genus Bufo; species Bufo bufo. Next base: position 256,420,919 of record NC_053393.1, read on the forward strand.
TTAAACAACACAAGGGACATGGCTGTGGGTTATAATCAATAACCATGGCAAACACCTTTTTTTTTTTCTGGGCCACAATGTCAGCCTTTCTGCCCCCAACTCTCTGTACAGTTGTCTGCTTCCAGTGTAGATAGTATCAGCCGCACATACGGCTTTTAAACAACCTTCTCCCAACAGCGTATGTGGTGGCTTCCAGCAACTCCTCTCTGGCTGCCTTTAACTTTAACAGCCCTCCATATGGACACTCCACTGGTCCTCAAGGAGACTCTCAGCACCTTGGCTGAAGTGCATGAATCCTGCACAGACAGAGAAATTCAGTTCTTTCCATACTACACCTCCACACCTTCTTCTGGCAGAGGATTACTGCCAAAACCATGGCCAATGATGAAGTGGGGCCTCAGACCTCTAGTTCACCTCCTTGGCACTCCTGACAGGAGCTTCTGAAAAGTGGTATTCAGTGTTCAGAGCAGCTAATGAAAGGAAAGGGACAGAGCTTACCATCACACGTTGGGCGCTCCCATGCTTCTCTCCCTTAATCATTTCAAATGTATCTTTTTACTTCATTGTTCAGTATGTTCTTCTTTGAATTCAGTGTAAAAATACAAAGACTTAATGGTTACTAACTTTTCACATGACTTTCTGAACTTCATAAATCAATAACACAAGTGACCATAAGAAACTTTGTAATATGTCTTATCAGTGAGAAATGTCTGGCTGTTTACATCTGAACTAATCAGCAATGCAAGTCAGTGGAGAAGGGGAAGAGTGAGCAGGGGCTGAAAGAGACACACAGAGAAAGAGATCACTGCAGCTACATGGGCTGAGATGTAAACGTATTATTCACAACCATACAGGTCAGTACCTCTCTGTGATGTCATCCATGACCATGGGGCTGCTTCTTAATAAAATAAGTTTAGGAAACAAACTCTCCTTTACTTTTTGTATGCAGTGGATGGCAGCTGGTCTCCACCCACCATCTCTGGGAGAACTGCAAACTAGACATTCAGAATGCACAGAGGAAAACTGATTAAAAATGCCAGATACAAGTCATACATGTACACACATTGTACTACTTATTAATGCAAAGTTTGTTGCAAAGTTATGGATGATTTAAAGTATGTATTTAAAAAAATACATTTCCTTTTATTTATTTTGAATCACTTAATACAGGGTCATATGCTATTTTAGGATTTGACCAGGCACTCTTTTTGCTATTCTTTTTGTCGTGGATTACCAGCTATAACTGTTCTAAATACATTGAAAAGCAATAAGAACTAATAACCATTTTAATATTTGTTCTTGAGTTTTCCTTTCTCGCCAGTTAAAGGTAAGGTACCATATTTATGAAACTTTATCTTGTTAGTAAAATAGATCTACCAGAGAGCTGCCAGTAAAATTTGCAGAGTACATGCTGGGGTAAGAATAGCAAAAAAAAACTAAAACTGAGGTGAAGCATTAGCTAACAGATCCAGAGGAAAAAGTAGAAAAAGGGGTGTCATTTTGGCAATGTCTCCAGTAAAGTCCAATAACATTGAGACATTTTGGTACAAAGGACCTTGAAAATGTTCATTTGAGGAACACAGAGTGAAGGAATTAATATCCCTGGTATGTTACATGACCTTACTAGCACCATTTTATCAAACATGAACATTTTGTTTTTTGCTTTATTTTTAATTTAATTAACAAGTTTTAATAGAAACATGTCATCTTTATGATGATCTTACTAGGGGCAGCATAAAGTAGTAACAGACACTCTAAAATCAGAGGTCTGTCATTTATCAAGAGGCTTCGAATAATTGTTTAAAGCTGGAAGTACAAATTGGAGAAGAGTCACATGTTGACATCTCTCCTCACCCACCTACCAACCAGAGAACTGCCACCAGCTCCCACGTCACTCTCCTCATCACTACTTGCCCGCCTACCAGAAAAAGAGAAGGATGTCTCCTCCACATAGTGGATGACTAGTAGATGCTGACTGTACTCTAGTAGCTCGTCCTCACTGTATAGTAGAGCTGAGCCCACAGCATATAATTAGAGATGAGCGAATCGAAGCTGACGAAGTGGAATTCGATCCAAATTTCAGGTAAAATTTGATTCGCAACTAATGCGAATTTCCTGGCGCTTCGTGGTAATGAATCGCAATTTTTGCCTAAAATGGCGGCTACGTGTGTGAGGACATGTGCAATGGAACTCTGGGAAGGCAGGATGACCCATAATGCCATGCATGCAGCCAATCAGCAGCCAACCAGCCCTGTGATGTCACAGCCCTATAAATACGGCAGACAACTTGGATTCAGACATTTTCCAGCATTCTGAATGAAGGGACAGAAGTGAGGTACTAGGGACAGCAATAGGAAAACCTCATTGTAAAAAAAAAAAAAGTGCAGGGAAAGGATAGGGAGGAATCATTTCACAGCATCTTAGTGCAGGGAGAAACGTCAAAAAGGCGCTAGGGACAGTGCGAGAAAAGCGAATTACAAGTGCAGTGAAAGATTATTTGGGGATCCAAATAGCCATTATACAGCTCATTCCAACAATTTGGTCTTGTTATTAGGGTGCAAGTGCTATATTGAAAAGCCATTAGTTTCCTATTTGAGTACAAAAAAACCCATATATACACACTTCACTGTTGCCGGTATTTGTGTGAGAGCGTTTAGTGGCCTATTTCAGTACAAAAAGAAAAATATATAAGCACTTTACTGTTGCAGTTATTTGTGGAAAAAGTGTTTAGTGGCCTATTTCAGTACAATAAGATAAACATATACGCATTTCACTGTTGCATTTATTTGTGGTGAAAGCGTTTAGTGCCCTATTTCAGTACAAAAAGAAAAATGTGTACGCACTTCGCTGTTGCAATTATTTGTAGTGAAACCGTTTAGTGGCCAATTTCAGTACAAAATAAAAATATATTCTTAGTTCACTTCTGCAGTTATATGTATTTAAAGCATTTAGTAGCCTATTTCAGTACAAAAATAAAAATATATACGCACTTCCCTGTTGCAGTTATTTGTGATAAAAGAGTTTAGTGGCCTATTTCAGTACAAAAAGAAAAATATATATGCATTTTACTGTTAGTTATTTGTGGTGAAAGCGTTTAGTGGTCTATTTCAGTACAAAAAGAAAAATATATAAGCATTTCACTGTTGCAGTTATTTGTGGCGAAAGCATTTAGTGGCCTATTTCAGTATAGAAATAAAAATATATACGCACTTCAGTGTTCCAATTTATTGTGGTGAAAACAAATAGTGGCATATTTCAGTACAAAACTAAAATAATATTCTCAGTTCACTTCTGCAGTTATATGTGTTGAAAGTGTTTAGTGGCCTATTTCCGTAGAAAAATAAAAATATATACGCACTTCACTGTTGCAGGTATTTGTGGGAAAAGCATTTAGGGCCTATTTCAGTACAGAAAGAAATATATACGCACTTCACTTTTGCAGTTATTTGTGGTGATAGTATTTAGTGGCCTATTTCAGTACAGAAAAAAAAATGCACTTCACTGTTGTAGTTATTTGTGGTTAAAGCATTTAGTGGCCTATTTCAGTACAGAAAGAAAACTATGTACTCACTACACTGTTGAAGTTATTTGTGGTGAAAGCGTTTAGTGGCCTATTTCAATACAAAAGTAAAATATATATGGATTTCACAGTTGCAGTTATTTGTGGTTTAAGCGTTTAGTGGCCTATTTCAGTACAGAAAAAATATATATTTGCACTTCACTGTTGCAGTTGTTTGTGGTGTCATTGTTTTTGGGCCTATTTCAGTACAGAAAAAAAAATATATGCACTTCACTGTTGCAGTTATTGGGGTGAAACCGTTTAGAGGCCTATTTCAGTACAGAAATAAAAATATATAAGCATTTCACTGTTGCAGTTATATGTGTTGAAAGTATTTAGTCGCCTAATTCAGTTGAAAAAGAAAAATATATACGCACTTCACTGTTGCAGGTATTTGTGGTGAAAGCGTTTAGGGCCTATTTCAGTACAGAAAAAATATATATGCACTTCACTGTTGAAGTTATTTGTGGTGTTATTATTTAGTGGCCTATTTCAGTACAGAAAAAAGAAATGCACTTCACTGTTGCAGTTATTGGGGTGAAACCATTTAGAGGCCTATTTCAGTACAGAAAGAAAAATATGTATGCACTACACCAAGCATGTCAAACTCAAAGGCTAACATGGGACAAAAAAACAAAATTTAAGTTTATGTGGGCCGCATCAAAAAAAAATAAAAAATCGTACATTTTCATAGAACAACATTGTTGTTTCATGACTGCTGACCCCCAACATCCCGTTGCCCAATAACACAAGTGAGACCTATATATATATACAAATATTAAACTTCACTATAAGACGCACCTAGGTTTTTGAGGAGGAAAATAAGAAAAAAATATTTTTAACCAAAAGTTGTGCTTTTGGTGGGCTTTGAATTAATGGTGGTCTGTGCATGACACTATTATGGGGGATCTGTGGATGATGCACTGTCATGTGGGGGATCTGTGGATGGCACTGTTATGGGGGACCTGTGGATGGCACTGTTATGGGGGATCTGTGGATGGCACTGTTATGGGGGATCTGTGGATGGCACTGTTATGGGGGGATCTGTGGATGGCGCTGTTATGGGGGATCTGTGGATGGTGCTGTTATGGGGGATCTGTGGATGGCACTGTTATGGGGATCTGTGGATGGCACTGTTATGGGGATCTGTGGATGGCACTGTTATGGGGGATCTGTGGATGGCACTGTTATGGGGATCTGTGGATGGCACTGTTATGGGGGATCTGTGGATGGCACTGTTATGGGGATCTGTGGATGGCACTGTTATGGGGGATCTGTGGATGGCACTGTTATGGGGATCTGTGGATGGTACTGCTATGGGGTGGGATATCTGTGGATGGCATTGTTATGGGGTGGG